>NW_025776755.1:0-28872 GCF_021130785.1 Homalodisca vitripennis | reverse complement strand
ATGGCCGTCCGTTTGTATCCTTGTCCTTGTGAAGTTTATGGCTTCACATTTGTCAACGTTGACCTTGATCCTCCATGTCCCTTAAACAATATTGACTAAACATGATAGCTACTAATTGGTAACCTTCCCATAGCAAATTATGACTAAGAATTTAATTGCATTACAAAATAACCTACTAATACACTTTGCACATTTATTACGGCATTATACAATATGTCTCTTTGATGTCAGAGATTTTAAAGAGTAAAAAGCAATAATGAGGTTTGACATGTGAATGTCCAATGTTAGTCTCTACAGGTTTACCAACTATGGCAGACCACTTTCCCATACTTTGTATTTTATTTCAAACTTACTGGAAAATCCGGTGTGATCTGTATTAACAGGAAAAGGTTGTGGATAACGATTAGGCACTGATGAATGTGTTTTATTTGAACAAATATTTCTTACTAATGTATTAGAATAATAACTTTCTTTGTTGTAAGAGACTTCCTTTGCTTATACTTCAATGTCATCGGCGTATACAGCTGACAGTTTAATATTAAGTGTAAAAATCTGGTAAAGAACGTAAAAATAATAAAGTATCGTGTACGGGCTTTAGCTGCTACAAAGATATGAAGTAATACTTTTTTCGATGTATGTAACTCATCTTTGTAATCATCTAAACTCATCTAATTGAAATAAAATGTTTTATGCATATTCTCAGAATAAAGCATTGATAGGCATTTAAAACATGTTTTATATTTATTACACAGCATACAAAACAAACTATAACAGAAACAACAAATATTAAGAACAGCAGATTGTTTATTGGTCACTGGGCTAATTAGGCCACTCCTATTTTCAGTTTTGCCACCATCCAGTTTCTGCCGTAACGATTGTTGTCAGTGGTTGGATAGACTTACATAAATCACGTGAAGGGCTGGAGAGATGTTTTTCTTTCTGCCTGTTTACACTACCACAACAAACTAAAATATATACTTGATGTTGAACATGAAGCTCAATTTCCACGTAAGGAAAAATTAAGTTCTATAATAGTACAACATGTACTGCATGGGATTGAACTGAGCGATAGTTAATACGTTTACATTGGTCCACAGCTCACACTGTTCGAAATATTTGTAAAATATACTACAAGAAATTCGTATTATCAAGTGCAGTAAGCACGTCTTATAGGTAACCATGGTATTAACGATAAAATAGTATAATAAATACATTTGTAATCAATTTCAATACAATCATAAATGATTCCAACGTATGACGTACGAGTATATGTAACCTAACTGTCACAATGCATACAACACCATTGTTTAGGCTGTTTTATTACTTGTTGCTGGTATGAAACTAAACAGAATTAAAAAACTAAGTATATCATGTTGTAAAATATTTCGATAAAGTATTCGTATTTGGATATTAAATGTTTCATGAAACTTCATTTCTTCGAGAACGTAACTTATTTCAGATAAAAAAATGAACCGTTCATGAATGATCCAAAATGAACTACGTGACTCCGAGTTTATTGTAATTCTCATAGCAAAGATCAAAAGGCTTTTAAAGGCTGAATAACGGTATGACCCGACTGTTTCCAAGGTTTTGTACCATACGCTATAAAGTGTAAGAATTATATTCATCGGTTTTATACTGAACTATACTATAAAAGAGATATTATACAAATTCTTTTTATCGCAATATTATGCAATAAACTTAAATCCTAGGATGTTTAATTCCTAGGATGTTGAATATATATTCTTTTCTATTACGCTTATCTGAGGTTTATATGTACGCGTCACGCGTTTCCATGATAAACAAGCATATTTTTATTGGCTTGTTGTTATTGCGGTTTATTGTTGTGTTTATTGATTGTTGTTGCTTTCTGTTGCACCGTTGTTTGTTATTACTTCTAGCTTATTGTTACGTTTGACTAGTCGGCATTTATTAGTCGTTAAGTCAGCATCTTGTCTTAATCTTTGCCTTTGTACTCTTCACGTTGTTGTCTCCATTATTTAGAAAATATTTTGTTTTGTTTTTGCAATTGTACAATTTAATATTTCTTGTATATCTCTTGTACACCGTCTCAACATTGTGCTACTTTGCTTACTATATATGTATAATGTCCTGTATTTAACTATACTGATTGTAAATTGGCTAAGCCGTTGGAAGACAAAATAAATAAATAAATAAATAAACCGCCTTGTTCTATTATTTCGTAGATTAAAAACAATACAAAAATAACATCTACTAGGTAGTTCAGTACTTAATTGTACTTTAATTTACTAATGATTAGGGCCGTTAGCTAATGCTATTACAACACGTGATACTTTAAATAGATTGCGATAAGTCATAATTTGAGATGATATACTCATTTATAAGCTTCCTTTGTTTTAAGGCTTCGTAATGAATTCATTACTACGAGTAGCGTATGATAATAAAACAGGGAATAGATTTCCCGCACAATGTTCCTTTGTTACCTTATACGCTGACTAATAATTAATAAGCTCTCCAATACCTCAATTCTACTTTGAAATAATATATTTATTAGTGAGCCTCTATACTTTCCAGAATTTGCGAGGCATTTATTACTATTGCACAATGATCTATCGATGTACAGGATTTTCGGAAATTTTTCCTATCGGGACACTCACCTAAATTACGTTATGTAATATAAAAAGTAAGCTAAACTTATAGATATAATAAGATACTTGAATATGGAAGTTAGTTTAATATCTCATTGCTGCCAGCTATGTAAAAACTATATCTTACTTTATATTACTGTTTTAATCTTGCTAAACAACTTATATTAATTCATGAAAATACAAAATACTAGAATACATTGGGCTCTGTAATACGACCAGCTGAAAATTAATATACTACCAATTTATAAATTAAATGTAAAATAATATTTATGAGTATTTTAAAATAAAAGTATGCTTAGGTTTCTAAACATTACGAATATCAAATTTAGTACAAATCTGTCCAGTAAGTGTTGCGTGATTGAGTGTCAAACATAAAAAAATTTAAAAATCTGTAAAAAGTATATATTAAATAAATAAATAAATATATATATATATATATATATATATATATATATATATATATTAATATGAATACTGATGCATTAAATTAAATGTATTTGTTATTTTACTGTTTTATATGTGTAAAAGTACCCTATTTTAGAATACCTAGCAATAGTATAAAATGCCATTTCGAATAGTCGTTTGTGTCCTTAAAATATATGTCATCAGATAAGAAGCGTTTTGTTTAGTGTTCGTTGATTAGTTGTGACGTCACCAATATAAGGAAACAGTTGAGACGTGGCAATAGTTTACATAAAATATTATTTTATATCCATGGAAACCACTTAACATTTCTAATTTAATGTTTTTAAATTATTCAAAAGTTTTGTGTGGCTGTATTTTCGAATGTAGTTTTACCCACAGCTAGACAAGGAAGTAGCACCAGGAACACAATGTGAAGGCTAGAAGCTCGGCCAGGACTTACATGGGTGAGCTACATTAATTCTTTATATTTCATAGTTTATTCACTCACTATGTCTCTACCCAAAGCAGTTTACTTCCTAGCACTGAATCATTACATGGGTATTGCTAACAGAAATACAAAATAAATATATTTAATACAATTCAATGGTACGTTTTGTGTAGAAGGTACTAATTTGTGATTTGTGCTATTTTAAATCTTCTCTGTATCCAAAACGTACTGGGAGAATTGGTGTAAAACAATATTTCCCCGATTCGCCAACAAAAATTTTAAAACTGCTCTTATGTATAAATATTTCTTTATAAGATTCAATTTTAAGTGTCTTATAGCAATCTATCTGGCATTTTAGTAGGTTGTATGCACAATGAGTTGCAATTAGATTATAGTAATCGTGTTAAATAAAAAATTATAACAAGTTTATGTTTTGTTATTATAATTTATAAATCGTTGGGACTGTCTTAGAATTATTAGAAGTTTCGTCGTACGAGAATGTCTTGAAATTTGGCTAAATTGATATTACGCTTACCCTCGTCGTACTTCTCGTTTAATGCATCATGATAACTAATATATTAATTTTTCAAAAGAGATGTACCGTACAAGTTTAAAATTTTATACAGTATCAAAATTATATCCATCTCACTTCCTCCAAATAACCTTACTAACGTCAACAAATTGTTTTCGCTGACTTCACAGTTCCAGTCCCTGTAAAAGGCCACTACTCTCTAGGCATCGTAAAGTAATGTCTTTCTAACTGATAAGGGGATGGAGTTTTTTAAATATTATTTTTTTTTACTAATAATAGTTTGAGTCTTACTTGTACAAATCTATGAATAAAAAGGGCCTATAATGGTAACTCAGGTTAAAAAGCACAAGAAATAAAAACGGGTATTTGCGTAATAAATGGTCATGGTATTATAAGTGGGTGGTTATGTAAGTAGTTTGGAAGGTTTTATTACAATTGGTACTAACTAAACTTACCTAGAAGTGTTTTCAACATTTTAAGTGAAAGGTCAATATGTGGAGAAAATACTTTGTCGTAGTTATCCCGAAAACAGGAAATAGTTGAATATTTATTTTTTTCATTCTTTTTCAAACTTGTTCCACCATATTGCGTAATCTGCTTTTACTTTCTGACTAAACAGTAGCCCCTTCATTGGAATATACCTCAACACAACCCTGAGAATAGTTTTTCTCCATTAGTTTACTTTCCCATATGTTGCTCTTGTTCCAGAGTAGATGAACTTTTAATGTGGTTTTCCGAAGGAAACTGGACAGCAATTTTCAGGAACGTGTTCTTAAACTCGTAAAGGAACCTCATTTCCTACAGCAAAAATCACCGCATTAATAACAAATGAGGGCCTCTAAGTTTTCTGTAACCTGGTCCTTTCTCTATGTGTCATCCTGAGAAGCAAAACTGTCCCTAGTCATACTTGAAACATTAGTATTTTTGCATTTTTGTGATAATGAGTATTGGATTGATTGAATAATTACTCCTATGCACTTTGCCATTCTCTAATTGGCAAGTCAATTAACGAGCCTTTACTTTCGTGACTCGCCAACAACTCACTGGGGATTGAGCCCCCAAGCCCCATATATGCCTGCTTCCAAATTCGGGGATAAGAAGGATTTGGTAATTGGTTAAATTCTGAGACGAGGTTTCCAAATTTCATGTTCAAAGCTGTATCCGTTCTCGAGAATCGTACAAGTCGTAATAGTTAGCTTACTCTAAGCCTATTGATGTGTGATATATAAAAACAATTTTAATGGATTTCGAAGAAAAATTAAGCGATGTGTTATAGAAACTAGGAGAGAAGAAGAATTTGCTGATATAAGTAAAGTTAGGTATATAGGAGGTAAAAAATAAAACCGTAGTTGCTAATAACGTATTGTTGATAAAACTGTTGATTGGTTCAATAATGTTTTAAAACGCAAACATGACATACCCAGTCACGCCACGGGAAGTTTCGCAAACTTGTAGACCATAAATTGTTAACAAAATTACAGTAATATTTAGTTAATATAGTTCTCTCATATCGTGTGCAAATTTGCATATTTGATATAACGACAGGGAGTTATGTTTAGGCAGGCCCCCTAATCTACTGCCTAGTCAATCACGACGGGAAGTTTTGTTTCGGCAGGCCCCCTAGCCCACTGCCAGTTTCAATCACGACGAGAAGTTTTTGTTTGGGTAAGCCCCCTAATCTACTGCCTAGTCAATTACGACGGGAAGTTTTGTTTCGGCAGGCCCCCTAGCCCACTGCCAGTTTCAATCACGACGAGAAGTTTTGTTTGGGTAAGCTCCCTAATCTACTGCATAGTCAATCACGACGGGAAGGTTTGTTTGGTCATGCCCCCTAGCCTACTGCCAGTGCCAATCACGACGGGGAGTTTTTGTTTTGACTGGCCCCTTAATCTACTGCCAGAGACAATTTGGTTTATTGATTTATTACCCATGCACGATGTTCTTCGGACTTCATCGAATACCCTATTATGACGGACAAGGACTACGATGTCTTTTGGGCGTCGAATTCTACTGAGCAGGACGTACAGCTGGCCTTGGGTAAAACAGTCAGTGCGAAGGTCAACTCTGACAAGATCATTTGTCTGGCCTTTCTCTTGTGACAGGTCATTGAGTATGCCAGCATCAGAAGAAACTGACGTCGACGGACAAGTAACGATGAACTTTTAACGCTGGCGAACCTAAACATTATTATAGGAATTCCGATAGTTTGCGGTGCCTGACGGTAATAAAACAATTGGTTATAGCTGTCCTGTAATGACCTTAGTGCCGTTAACAAGTCCGTCGGAGATGTTAAGATTCCTCATGATGAAGCACTCTGAACAGATCTTAAGTCGAAGCAAGGAATATAGAACACTCTTGCCTGTGGCATCGTTCATCAGAGGAATATTGACGCCAAGATTATCATCGTTCTCAGTGTCCACAGAGTCGGCGCATCTCCCCTCCATAATTTCTTTGTGATGTTGTTAAATTCTTCGACATTCACATTCTTGATTAAATATGTTTATCGTTCCAAAACCTTTACTGACGCTGCGCTTATATTTGGTTGTGTTGAAGGTAATGACACAAGCAGAAATTTTCCGATTGTCTCCAGTACCTTAGGGGAACACGCTCAACAGTGAAATGGGACGATAGTTACATTTCTCAATATATGTGCTAGCTATGTGAAATGAAAATACTTTACTAACTTACCACTTATTGTCAGGAAATATTCTTTGCGCCAAAGCAGAGTTTTTATATCTACTAAAGGGTTAAAAGATTTTAATGTTGACTTTATGTGTAGAAGCCGGGGCAATATACTCTTATTTTTAAAGGTTTTTGTCTTAGATTCTTTACGACTAAAACAAATTTTGAGATTAGATTATTTACGACAAAAGAACATTATTAGAGTGTTGAGCTTTTTTATTATACCAGATACGAAGGCGTAGTTTTAAAAAGCGCCATACATAAATATGAGTTCCATAAGTAAAATATACTTTAAACAATAGGTTAAGAAATAATTTAGCAATTATAATTTGATGAAAACAGATTTTTATGATACCACGGTGCATTAACCTTCAGAAATTTCAAAATGCCCTTAGAGTATATGAAGAAATTGTTGTTGATTAAAATTCTATTTAACATTGGATTACTTTTTGTTTTAATGCTGTGAGAAACGTTTGCTTTGTGTAATCCTTAAATCTCTCCTGATTAAAAATTGTATTAGCTTATAAAATTAAAGTGTCATGTCCTGCAGGCAGACATATATCCAAACAACCATTCAAAGAATCGTACATCCTTCCAGTAAGCGAAAGAGAAATTGAGGCAGCCTACTGAGTGATGGGTATCAATATTTCACTTACTTACTTTACTTACTCTACTTACTTTACTTACTTTACTTACTTTATATGCACAAAAGATATATCATAACTGTTTTTACAAGGTGCTGATAATAATCCAATACTAAATGTAGTCCGCTCAGTACACAATGCAAGGAATGATTCCAATTATTATATTCTGTCATGTGCAATGCGTTAATGCAATATGTATTAGTAAAAGTTCAGATATTCAAAAATAATATGGTTTTACATAACTAGTGAATTAAAGTTAATATATCAAACAAGAGGAGCACCGTTGTAATCAAGAACCACCACAAGATCCACTACGAAGACAAGTAAATGTAGAAATATAAGTGGTCGTCTCGTTCTAATTTCTATGACATTGGACCTTTGATGTTGGCTTTTGAGACTCAAACAAATGTGGTCTGTAATGACAGGTTTGAAAATCATGGCAGAAACAATATTCGTATAATATCTTATTACCGTATTTTTGATATATATGTCCCGTTTGATTATTTTTATATTATTACTAAAATGTCTTTTATCGATGTTTAATAACTTTTTTTGATGTATCGAGGATGTTTACAAAGTATAGTAGTCTTAGAAAGTCTGTAACATTTATGAAATGTGTTTAATCTTTTACCTGGCCACTGTAACTTCAACTGGCTTTCCAATCTAAAACGTTATTTTAAAGTTTATTATCTTCTATTCAACTATAAAGGGCATTTAAAGGACCAAAGTTGTACATTAAACATGATAAAATTCAACTTTAACACCATAGCTACTAGGCGGTTCGGCGCAGTGCACTAGCAAGTAAAACACACTGAGTTCTTAACTTCTGGTAGCCAACATGTTCATCTATGGTTCTTTATATTGTTATAAAATGTTAAAATTTGTCATTACAAAAGAAAGGCTGATTCCCTCTTAAAGATTGTTACGCCTATTCCTAAGGGCCACTGGCCTACGCGAAAATCTTTTCCTACAGAAGATGGAGAAGAATCAACAAATACAGGGTCGATGATACTGACAATATAAGCAGTCACACATGGATTTTGAACGTGTGCTAACTCAAGCTCAGTTCTTAAGTCAAAAATCTTAGACTCTGAGGTGATTAGCTCTATCAGGGCTTGTTATTATTGTTTATTTGATGTTACATAGTAGTAAAGCTTAATGCAAAGTTTGTCTGTAAGTCATTTCGTATTTAAGATGTGGAAATAAAACAGATAAGGTCAGTGAAACGGATATATATATATATATATATATATATATATATATATATATATATATAATATAAAGGCAGAGAGACGTTTTATAGACACACGAATAGAAACAGGAATGAACTAATTCGGTTAAAGCAGTTTTCCTAGTACTTAATTTTTAAGTTTCATCGATGTTAGAGTAACGGGGAAATAATTATTCTGTATTTTTCATTTTAAAATTTTACACACATATAGCACACCATGCGCCCGAGATTTAAATTAGAAGTCGGAAAACCCTCTTATAATGTTGTCATTAAAGCGCCTTATAGGTAATAGTTATCAACAGTAAATTGTTCATTACATTTAACAAAAGTATAGAATATCTACAGAATTTACAATAATTTCGTATTTATATTTGATGCTTGCAAGTTAACTGTGAGAGAGGACATAATTCTTCTAACTTCGCCCATAAAAGTTAATAGCACATTCATTCGTTACAAATGAGAGCTACGAATTTGTAATAAGTATAAAATACTAAATTAAAAAAGTGGCTCAATCTTAATTTGGAAAATATCGTTAAATCTTTAATCATATTTTAGTCATGCATTTGATAATCAAGAGTGGTTCAATACTAGAATTGAAACTTCTAATAGCGTTATTTAATAGAAGTATTTTAATAATACAAATATGGAATACATTTGCTAAAATCCGTTACGTCCGTTGAGTACATAGTCAAAGACCTCTTTAAACCCGAAGACGAGTATATAACAGCATAGTATTTTGAACTGTTCTAATGTGTTTGTATTTATACTGCGAAATAAATTATGTATTTTTAAATATTCTTCACAGTTTACGTTTTCATATTCAAACAAGTACTCATTAGTTAAAGTACGGGAAAGTAATCAATATCATCCACCATGCAATAAGTATGGGGAGTTATTTAAGCTAGTGGGACAACCCTACTAGTGTTTAGGGCAGTAGTTTGAACATTGCAGACTGGTTATGACAACAACTATTGCCTTCAGCTATCAGTCTTATACACGACATTATAATAAATAAAAACAGGTGAAAAATATACAACAGTGTTAATATTAATATTGTTGTAATATCCATAGAAACAACAAAGGCCGTATAATTCAATGATTTTCGATAAATTGAAAAGTTGTTTACAGAAGTCGTTGAACTCACACCACGTTGGTTTGAAGGAGCCCACCTAAAACAAGTGCGATTAAGCTAAAAGTTTGATAAGGACCAGGAGTCTTTTTGTAGTTCACTATAATAAGTAAAGTCATTAGACACGCAGGACATGGAAAATCTACACCAGGATTCATCCAGTACTATGGCAAAGACCAGGATCGAGACAAGGACTTATAAATGAGTTACTTTAATTGTTTACAATTCAATGTTTTTCTCTAACTATTGTTCTTACCCTAAGGAGTTTAAATCCTAGATTTAGTGATTAATAATTAAAGATAAACACATTGAATCAGCTCCTATGTAATAAAGTAAAATTATTAACAGTATTTTAATCCATAAGGAAATTTAACATTATTTTATTCCAATGTTAGTGAAGTTTATCTTAATCAGCAAATAATTTTCTTATATTTTGTGGGCAAACCGAAAGAACCCATTGTGTATGGATCTAAATCCTTTAAGTGCTCTAAGTGTACAGAAATAATCAGTTTACAATTACCATCAGAATCATCTCTAAATGTCAAGTCCCTGTGACTGTGGGGTCTAAATGTTCTTCACTTGTCTGTAGTGTCTCTGGTATTGTTTCCTGGAGAACCTATGATGGCTGCTACTCGAAACACCATCCCTGATATCATAAATAATAAATTCAATACCAGCCTGTCTCAGTTGCATAATTATAAGTTCAAACGTGTCTCATCAAAAAACTTCTTGATACCACGTAAATCTGTGTGCTCAATAAATGTTCTAAGGTCCTTTTATACATGTTTTATAAAAAGTGTAAAGATTACTTAGAGAATTACTTGGTTAAATATGCCTGAGAGACATATTTCAGGCATTTTATAGTAGTTTCATATTAAAAATTATTTGAAATTAGTGAATTCTACTAAACAATGGATTACAATTAATAACTGAATTACATTTACTTGTTTATACTAAAAAATAAAATAAATATATCGTACAAATTTAAGGTGAAATATGGTCTATAATTTTAAACTTATCTAATTAGTTGCTAAAATTACCACCAGAGCTCTTTTTAAATTTACAAGACTATTAAAGTAATACAGCCATAGATATAACTTATCAGAATCCATGTTTGCCTTTAACAAATTTTCACAATTAATAATAATATTACCCTATTGCCTGCCAAATTATAATGAATCGTTGTAGATAATATTTGTAAACATACTTTAATAATTTTATTATTTTTATGACCTACCAAAGTCATGTTGCTTTATGTTTTTGACTGCAATGTATAGTACTTTTAAATTCATTATTGTGGTTCATTATCTTACCCGAACATTAATGAGTATTTTTTATGAATCAGTTTACAACGACCAAATATTTAAAGATCTGTTCATATATATTTCATAAAAAGTATTGATTACCTCAAGAATTTTTAGTTAAATAAATAAATGAAAGTCTAAGAGACATCTTTCAGTCATTTTATATCAGTGTAATATTGAAAAAAATTGAAATTAGTGAATGTATGTTAACTTATGATTAAAATTCATAATTTAATTAAATAAGTTATTTGATTGCTTGCACTTAAGAATTAAATAACGAGATTGTAAAAATTTGAAGAAAAATATATTCTGTAATTGTCGATTTAATCAAAACCTTACTGGAACTACCACCAGACGTCAAAATTAAACCTTCACAGACATTCTAAATGAAAATCAATTTCTAAACTTCTAGACGAAAATTTAAGAGCCTCTTTGAGCCAAACAAATTGCAGGGCCAAAATAAAAGCACTAATAATGACTTCTTGCAAACGTATCAATACTTTTGCGCCATTCGGGAGATTTATACTTTTAATGAAGAACTTTTAAATAATTATAGTAGAGATAATTATTTAAAAGTGATAATTGTGAATATGATAATTACAATATACTTTAAACCGACTTTTAGACATAATTAATAAACACATAATTGTATAGCAATTAGGTAACTGTATTTAATGGTCCCATTGTATATGGTTTGCTGGTGCAGATTTAATTTTTCGTGTCGGAAGGGTAGTTTTAAGTCAAACTAAATAATTATGTGGGATGTAATTATTTAATACTTTTAACTATTTTGTTGGCCTGAAGTTTTTGCCACCACCATAATTATTACTTTGTCGATTCCTTTCATTAACGATTTCAAGTGAAATAAACTTGTGTACTTATACAATCTAAACTGACTCCCAACTCGAGAGATTACCTAAAAAGTACCAAACAGCTCAGTTTTGAGGCACATAAACATTGATATTAAGTATGTTTTTTTTTTCAAATTAAACTAGAACTAATATTTTACGTTACACTTTTAATTTAAAATTTCAAGTAATTACATTGTGTAATTATTTATCAACCCCATAACGCCACTACTGTGTCACGTGATGCGCTGTTACACGGTGATACTCTGTAGCGCTATTGTGTTAACGTGAATGTAGAAAACAGGAGAACCTGCTTATAAGTTACTAGGCAAAGTATTTAAAGCTTCAATTAAATTATAGATAAAATAATCCAAATATTGATAATAATTATTAAGTAGATATCACAGAACGTACCTAAAACGAGAAGGTTGGATATAATTCAAAATGTTAAACATTCAGAGAATGAAATAAATGCCGGTCAATAAAGAGGCATTTACATGTGATTTCCTGTGTCATAAACAAAAGTCATGATTTACATGTAAATATTAGCATCAATCATGTTAATGTTAGAAATTATTGGAAAGGTAGATTTCTGCAAAATGTTACGAAAGTCTGGGGGAATTAGCTTTCAGATTCATACCGTCTTTATGTTTCTAGAAGACTCCATCTTTACATGTATAGCGAAATCACTAAGACCACACTCTGCAAAATTGTTTAGCTATTTGAATAGCATGCTTAAAATTTAAGCATCAATATCCTCTGTAAGTATCCTAGCCTCTAGCAGCTTCCCTAGTCTGAGTCCCAGCCTCTAAAAAATAAAAAAAACTAATATTTACATTGTTGAACATCACCCGAGGAAACTTTTCCCGTTGGGAGCTTTTAAAATTTCATCCACTGCCTTCTATCGGCTCACAACCTCACAGTTACAAAGTTCTCAACGATTTTTATATATCACCCCTGTCATTGAATATTTTAAGACATGCCGGAAATTTTAAGAAACGTGAAACGCTCTTAAGCTTGGGGATTGGCACCGGTTTTCTAACGGTATTCAACTCCAATTTTAATGTAATCTTTATTATAGGGAAATTTTAATTTATCCTTCTCAATAAATATCCATAGATCTTTAAGACAACCAGTCAGCTTTGTAAAAAAACGCTTCAGCTAATTTAATTTATCCTCTGTAATACAAAATATTATGCAAGGTAATACAAATTTCTATATTATGAGTTAAGCGTTTATATAATTACACTAGTGACTTTCACTCGTGTAATAAGACTTTTAATAGCTGTAATTTTGTAAGGAAATTGAAAGTGCTCAGTAATATAGATTGCTTCAAGTACTGCATACATTATTTGTTAAATATACGTAGGTTTTTATAAGTAAATGACCAACAGCGTAAACGATATATCGAACACTACGCTGGGACATTTTATACCACACACCAAAACCTAGTACGGACACCAATCTTTAAAATCCTGTTTTATTTCACGTTTGTCTGTACAGAATACGCGTATTAATAATCAGATAATAAGAATTAATAAAAGTTCCTGTACGTTGGTCGGTTGAATGTTGGAAAAAGACGTAACCTAAAATTACGAAGTTTAATATAGAAATAAATTAAACAGCTGAAACATGCCCAACAATAATGTGTATTAAAATTATAGATTTCCATAGAAACTAAAAGGAAACGGTTTTTTTGTAGTTCAGTTTTCTTGTTCATAAGTATTTCAACTCGCAATAAGGCGGAGAACCAATACCAGGACGGGATACGATGCCCAGGAGTAGGACCAGGACCTGCAATGATGAGTGACTTACTTTTATTGTTTGTAAATCACAATATCTACTCTCACTCTCACTCACTACCCAAAGCAGTTTATATATTATTTTATACCATCTAATACTCACAGCACAAAACAATGGAACAGTTCATATGTAATAATAATGAGATTAAAAAGTATAAATATAACAATTTAATATACATACTTATAATTTATTAATATTTATTTAAGATTCCCTTAAGGTTTTTTGTTACCGTAATTATAGTTATTAACAAATTCCGTTTGTTCGTCTTGTGTAGAAGTTGCTAAGCTTTTGTTCTGGGCTACTTTACTCACTCTGTACCCAAAGCGTACAGGGGGAAACACTTTATTTTTTTTAAGGAACTAAAACATATATGCACTTTAGATATATTACCATATACATCGTGACCTAAGACAGACATATTATACTTTAAGCACTTGATGCTCTCTATAGTATGTATATAGATAGGCAACCACACAAGAAACATTTGTTTAACTTTAGTACTATACTAGTTTTGACGTAAAGAAACAATGTTGATAAAAGAGAAAATTTAGGTAAACAAGTCAAATGTACTTACAAGTACTATTTAATATCCATATACATCAAATGTCAGGTAATATTTAGATAATTCAAAGGCTTTGGATTCAGAATTCTTTTAAAACTCAGCACGTCAGAGGAACATCAGCTAGAATAAGATGTAATGGCTAAAACCAGGACCAGGCCTTACATGGATACTTTATACTTTAGAGTTCTAAGTTCATTCTCATACTATCTCTCGTTAACCACAGTACTTTACATTTCAGTTTTAACGAGTATTAAATACAGCACAAAACACGAACATTCCATATGCAATGATAATAAGGTAAATTGTATTTCATTATTTTGCAAGTTTTCATTTCGTGGTTTTCTTTTCCTTGTAGATACCTGTACAAGAAAATCATACTAATCTATTAAAATTTTGTACCTTTCATGAAAATATAGAAAGAACTGGTTTCTTGGGCTGTTTCTAATTCTGTCCGTACCCTAAGCGTACAGAAAGAATCGATTTAGAATTTTGAAAAGTTCGTCGACCAGTTCTAAGTAACACTTTGTATTTGCTCATACATATTTGCTAAAATTTTAAAAATAGCAAGGAGAAATATTTCCTAAATGATATATACGAAACATGTTTCTGGCAATTTGCAATAGGATATATTTGTCCTTGAATAGAGAACAGTTTATGCCAGGTGTTTAAGTATAAAATTGCTAACAAAATTATGTTTATTTATTATATTTAATAATTTGTTTAAACTGTGTTCCCCATTTTTTAGAGGAATACGTCTATATTGTTCGACTGGTTCACTTAGTTAATGAATTTAACACCAGATGTCTCTCTCACACTACAAGAAATAAGAAATATCCTGTTAAAGTGATAAAGTAATATTATGCCTTGTTAGATTTAAATATAACTTTCAAAATTCTACACGTTACTGTAACTAATAATAATGTTATTTCTGTTTCATAACAAACTAGAAAAATGCCTTAGCTGAAAATGAGAGAGCACTCTGCAGAATTACACCATTACCAAAGTGCTTTTAGTCAACAACAAGAGTAGTAATAAATCTTTATTGACTTAATAGGTGCAATTAATGGTGGTTAGTTTTTATGTAGTTATTTAGGTTTACAATTAAGTGAATTAAAAAATACAATTTTAGAAGTGACGGGGAAAGGTAGTATTTTAATTTTGTTTTATTTTCAAATTAAAGGTTATATTAACCTTAAGATTATGAAGTTTGTAATTAGGGAGGTTTAAAGTACTGTATACTTCTATTTCGGGGATATCCATCCTTAGAAATACATAATTCAAAATATGTATTGCATTGACTGTGTATTTTATGAAAGAAAATGGTCACATGAAACAATTATAAACAAGAAAAGCTCTCAGTTTTGGTATTCTCCGGGAACCTCCAGTCATGTAACAAGTGATATTCTACAATCATTTTAATTACAACAATGTAGGAGTACGCCACACCAGGTGTCACGAAAAAAGCTTCACTGAAATTGTGTGCAAAGTTTATAGTTGATACGTCATTTTATTGTTGAGATGTCTGGAAGACTGTTTTGCATCCCCCACTAGAAAAAAAAAGAAACTTTTAACCAACTGAGTAATAAACTTCAGTAACGCTCAGGCAAATTCCCTGGATTAACATGATCCGCTACAGAATTCGTTCTTTTCTATGGAAGGCAGATTCAAAAAATGCTTTACTCTAAATATCATCTTTTCCGAGATAAAAAAATGTACTTTTAAATTTATCCAATGAGTTTAGTTTTGCATTAGGGCTTATAAATAATAACAGTTATGGTCAGATAGCAAGGTTGCGCTAAAATATAATCTTGTTACATGCTTTTAGACCTGAATTTTCTGTATTAATCTTTCATTTTACTTTATGAATACGTTTCATGTTAATATTTCACATGTTAACATCTCGTATAATTTAATTTAGGTAATTTACTAATTCATTTATTCTACCTTTTTCCTTTTTATATCATAGTTATACATGAGTCCAATGTAAAACATTTACAAGTGCTAACCCATATCCATTGGAGTGACATGAACTATTTGGACTCATTGTTACCTATATTTAAACAAGGTTTCATATAAAATTTTATGTTATGGATCAGACAGACAGACAGACGAAAGATGCTCAATGGTCGCTAATGCTCATGCCATAACCGAACAAGAAATAAAAAGTACTACTAAAATGTGATGAATTTATGTTTGCTTGTTACAATAAATTGTTGTATAACAAAACATAAGTATAAAAATATAAATTAGGAAATATAAATGTTCAGTATCATGTTTGGCCACCCTATTTATACTAATACTGGCTATTTATTGCGGCTTCGCACGCTTTTCGTAAGCTTTGCCCGTGTATGTGCACTTCTGGTTCAAGTGAATTATATTTCCCCTTCCAATGACATCAACATAAGATGTAACTTCACCCATGATCTTGGTTAAAACTATCAAACGTGACTTTAAATTGTTCTGATGCTTAATACATTGATTTTTGTAATACTTTAAGAGACACATAGAGTTCAGATATAATTTTGGGTTGATGTCCCATGAACATCACATAATTAGGTCAATAAGCATAATAATGTATAGTGTAATCCTCCAACGCATGATCAGTGAAAGCCGTCCTGTGCAAGTTTTGTTAATTGTTAATGTGTTAATTAATATTTTATACCTGTATCTTGCAATAAAAGACACTTTTATAGTTCGATGAGCTAATTTTGCTTAAAGTGATTAAATATAATGTTAAGTTTAATTTTCATTTTTCCGTTTTGAAAAAACTTTCTCAACAATGCAGAAATGGTATAGACCTTTAGCTATGAACTGTCATAGATAATATGTTGTATTACACCAATTCGTCATTGTGAGTTATAAGAAAATAAATGGGTACATTTTGACTCATAGATTTGTTGGAACAATGTACATTTAGTATCATTAATTCAAAATTGTTAAAAAAAAATAATTACTGTTCTATAGAATACGGCTGTAACTTAAAGTTTTTATATAAGCATATTTATAATTTTATATGTATGAAATGGTACTAAACACCAAAATAATTACGTTAACGTAGTAACAAAGCTATTTTGAACACTTTAACTGTTACTATTTCGTGGTCATGAAAATCTTAAGCATTCGGTGCATGTAGATGATATAAATTTGTAATGAACTTCACTTTAAAAAAGAATAAGAATAAGAACTAAATAGACCCTGGTACGTCAGAATAAAAATCTGTAAAATCTACTTAATATTTTTGTAAATAAACAAGTTAGCATTAGTGTAAACAGCTAATGACTGATGGATCTGAACATCAACATATAAAAACATACACCATAACCTAATAGAGAAAAATCTTTAGAATTAAGTTTATTCAAATTTGTGTCTGTATGTTAGGTACTCAAATTCACATAACATGAAGGTAGAAGATGAAAACTAGAAAAAAAGTAAAAAAAATACGAAAAATAGACATTAATGTCAATATATATATATATAAAATGTATATAAAATATATATATATATATATATATATATATATATATATATATATATATATATATATATATGGAAACGACAAAGAAAATAATTTAATTGTTTTAGTAATTTTTATTTTAAGGTTTTATATCAAAAGTCTCACGATCAAAGCACAGAGTATAATCATTACCAAACAGACAACGAGGACCAGGAGCAAGGAAAATTACTTCATTCAGAACATTTCTTAGTTGTAGATAAGCTAGTAAACATTTGATTCGTACTATTATTAATCCATGTACCCAAGGGTACAGTGTGAGTTGGTTTAAAATTTTGTTCAAAAGACAACAAATATTCATAATTACATACTAATATTTTATTTTAATTATTTTTTATCCAGTTTTGTATCCTCGTCTTCACAGTTTTTTTTGCATATAAAAGGTGGTAAAGTAAAAATATTCCACAATCACCTTCTCAGTATTTTTGAACTTCTAAATCAAGAGGAACCTCTAGTGGGGTTGATCATTTTCAGAATGTCCTCTGTAAGCATGTTGTAAAAAAATAAAATAAAAAAACAGTATCAATCAATCTTAGAAATCTTTACTTATTATTTATTACACATTCCAAGTTCATATTTAAGGTGGTTAATTTTCATCCTAACCAATAACGTTAATTAAATTGTATCAAATATTTCATATGAAAAATTTACCAATGCCCTAAACATGAACAAACAAGATCTGGTACTTTGTTAAAAGTTGAGGGTATTCAGAACTGTTCAATGCCTTTTCATTATACCTAACATACTTAATCCAGTTTTTTTAAACTTCGGCCACACTTGCCGTCCAGCTATGACGGGGCCTTAGCGTCTTTACTTTCCAGACTATAGCTGCTTTGTAAGGCAGAAATGTTTATTTTTTAAATATCATATTTTTTGTACAACTCTATTTACTCAGTACTTTATTTTAGACGTGCCATGTATGTGAATGTGCGTATTTTAAATTGCTTACTTTAGTGCAACACAGGAATATTACTCGTATATATTGCCTTGGATTTATAAATGGTACATTACTTAGTTACCTATTTTTATTTTAAAAAGCGATGAACTTAACACACACATTTTTAAACAAAACTTAATTTCTTAGTTAAAAATTTAAATTAATTATTTTCTGTTTCTGCATTAAATCTTTTGTTCAAATGACAATGAAATATAAATAAATATTAAATAACAAATTAAACTTAAGTAAAGTAAATTAAACTTGTGTTCTTTAAAAACATTACTATATTGAAAATTATTAAATTTCTCATTCTAAATCTTTTGGTTCAATAGAAGCGAACCCTAAATATTATATGTGTTCAATCTGTACTTTACTAGTTAGTTTTTTCGGTACTCATTATGGAATATTAAGTAATTAAATGATTCTATTCAAAACTTTGATACAAGTATAATTAAATATATAAAAGTGCTTTGCTACTTTAATTTTGAAATACAGCTACTCTATTGGAATACATCTTCTAAGTGTTTCCTGTTGTTTTTATAACTGACTAGCTATTTACAGCGGCTTCGCACGCTTTTTGTAAGATTTGCCCGTTTATGTGTATTACTGGTGCATGTGAATTAATTATAATTAAAACGCCGATATGGAGTTTGCCTTGTTACTATGATCAAGAAAATCCGTGTATGTTTACAGCTATTGTACACGTGCATGTACTTTATTTTTAAATGGTCTAACGCTCAAGTTTTAAGATCAACCAGAAAATTATTTTACAGGCAAATGCACATATTAACTTAGCGCCTTCAAGTAGTAGTTGGCTGTTTAGTATACGTAACTATATCGTAATTGCAGTTTATAGTATGCAGGTGCTTTGAAAACTTTTTTTTGCAACGCTGCCCCCTGCTGGAGAGTTACATCAATGGGCAAAGTATATACAAATTCACCGTGTACAAAATAAAGACATACACATGTTCATAAAGACATATATTAATTTCTCTTCCATAATACAATGAAAATTAAATGGGG
The DNA here is from genome assembly GCF_021130785.1 of Homalodisca vitripennis. Classification (NCBI taxonomy): domain Eukaryota; kingdom Metazoa; phylum Arthropoda; class Insecta; order Hemiptera; family Cicadellidae; genus Homalodisca; species Homalodisca vitripennis. Next base: position 9,183 of record NW_025776755.1, on the reverse strand, counting down.
ATTTAAAGTTATATAGTAAGGGAAACGTCTTATTAAATTTCAATGACTTTTAGAATGTTAAGTAGATCTCTGAAACAAATAATAATTTAATTTATGTTTCATGGAAAAATATAATAAATTAGTATGGAGAATAATGCATATGCTGAACTTTAAAATCGACTGGGAACCCTGGTGGAGGTTAACAATTTTTAGAATGCCTTAGTAAGCATTTTGTAAATAACAGAATTAATTAATAACAGTATCATTCAATTTCAAAACTCGCCAAAGAATTTGCCTTTATATTTATTATACAATCCAAGTTAGTATGTATGGTAGTTTAGATTCATCCTAACCATTAAAGTTATAAAATTGTATCAAATATACGATAAAATGAAAGTCACTAATGCCGTACGCAAATAAGAATAAGGCCCGATACGTCGTTAGAATTTGAAGTTTTTTAAAACCATTTAGAGCCTTTACATTATTTGTAACAGAGTTAATGAAATTTTCCTAAACAACTTTATAGTCTGCCTTTTAAATCTCTCTCTTACGAAAGAAAAACTCTCACAAAACGGTCTAAATATAGTTATAATATTTGAGAACAGCCACACAATCAGCTTGCTTGTTAGTAAAGCTCTTGTACCATTTCTAATTGTAAGCTCTTGTTTTTTCTAAGAGCTGGTGTTTAATTTCTATGAATAGTATGATAGAAGCGATAGTGCATCCGTGCAGTGGTGTATTCTCTTCCATTTCAAGACTTCCAGTTATCTATGATAAAATAAGTACATGTATTCTGTACTTACGACGAGAAAAATTATTTTAGATATTATCATTAAATCCTTACTAATGGTTAAAATGATTAAAACTACTACTTTTTAAGTTTTACTTATATGTGAAATTCTCCCAAATAAGAATTACAAGTACCATTGTAAGATGTTAAAAATATTAACTTGCCACGTTGGTTCCAAAATAGAGTAATACTGAACTTGAATGATATATTGGGGAGTGGGACTTATGTTCTAGTTCCAATGTTCTATGGAATTTTTGCTTACGAACTTAACCATGTAGTAAAACTTTAAAATTGATTTTCCTTCATGTTGATGTCGACTCACATACCGCATCGTCAGCATCTTGGCTCGACATTGCAGCTGTAGTCGCAACAATGCTGATTAGAATAAAAATTGGAGAAGAATCATTCTACTCGAAGTTGAACAAGAAATCGCTTAAAACAAAATCGCGACTGCATTAACTATTAATTTATCGAGACAACTTATAATCACGACAACGCAATCTCATCAGAACGACATCATCACAACTAATATAGCCTATGTAGTAATCTGACAAATAAAAAATCATCATAGGTAAATTACTTTGCTATTTATACATTTATTTTATATTACATTAAAAATAGGTGTCTCGCATGAAAGGGTTAATGTATAATACGAAACATGTATTATTTCTTCTTATGGAGGTGGTAACCGCTAAGATTTCTAACAGCTACAACATTAAGGCTAGAAAAAATTGCTATGCGTGGCAATTAAACTACACTTCCGCCTAAAGTTTATTTCCTAGATTATCGGAGAAGAATAATACTAACTAGTAAGGCGTAAAAGGGTTTCAAATATATTATATATATTTATACAACTAAATACCGGTACAAGCTTATTCTAAACTGAATAGTGGAAGACGGGGTGGTTCCCCAAGGAGCAGATTCGGAATGTATTTAAAACCTCAATATTGTGGAAGAGTTTTAAAATGATACTAAATATATATACTAATTATTAGTTTATAGAAACATTGCAACGTTTTAATTTAAGTAAATCCCTTAATATTTTAGATTTATTAATATTAGCTCAAGAAATTAAATTTTAAAATAAAATTACGTTGTAATAATATAATTAATTATTATAATAATTAATGAGAAAATAATTATTTGCAAGATATCACACTATATTAATACCATCTAAAAGATGTTCTTGGAAGATATAAATAAGAATGAAAAATTGTATTCTTTAAAAAGGTAACTTTTAGGAAATAAGATTACTTCTTTCTCTAATTCCCTGTGAGTCGTTTGCTTTGAGTAGTTACTTTAGCCAGGGAGTAAACCGAGTCGGTTAATTGGGTCTGAGAGATAAAACATTACTCAGTGAGAACCCGGGCTGAGTGAGTAATCAAGCGTACAGAGCTGATTGTTTAATTTCTCCTGACAAACTGCCCGGCCAGCAGAATTGTTAGCTTTATCTCCACGAGTTCACTCAGTATTATGTCATTTTATGCTTATGAAGATTTTGGTAGGCCTTTAAATGGAAAAGCCTTTGCAAACATTATATTAAGTTGTTACACGTCTGTTATATATTGTACTACTGCTTTAGATTGTTGAAAATGTCGATCATTTAACGTCGACAAAGACAAAAAATATTACAAAAAAGAAATAAAGACATAAAAGGATGTCTCCAACCCTAAGAGATATGCTTTTCAGAATAAATTATAAAATTAAATAGAAATATCATTTATAAATTAGTAACATGGTCTGCATCATTAACATTAACTACTAATTGCTAACAATTTACCTATTAACTACTATTACCATCACACTAAACATTGGATATGGTAAAACACAATAAACCCATTGTTAATTCAACTATTAAATCCCTACTAAAACTTTACTGAAAAAAAACAAATAATTAAAACGTAACACAAGCCACAACATTATTAGTAAATGATACAACAGTATAATTTAGTTTACTGCTATAAAATTCATGTTTATTCACAGTTATTATGTCTACAAGCTATAAAATTTATACAAATTCAAACTTATGTGTTATTTTGAGACTGTGATTACAATCTTTTATAAGAAAGCAGCGACCTGAGTGTGACTTCCAATGAACGAATAATGGGAAAGGAGGTCCAATTATAATTACTAGGAAAATTCAATAAATAATTAAGAAAATTACTATAATATTCAAAGAGGACGTTTTAAAACTCTTGATATTGCAGGTTGGCCATAAATATTGCTTGATTTTTTTATCTTTAATATAAAAAGTTAGGGATACGACAAACCAAACGTCGCCCTCTCCATGGAACTCAAACTTGTCCATGTTAAACTTGAATTAAAAATTGCAATTCGATATTTCAATTTGCCCTATAAATATCCTGCGTAAAGATATGGAAAATATAAAACTTATCAATCACCCTAATTATATTCTTCACTAACGTTCAGCCAATAATTTTTAACGAGAGTTAATTTATTCCTAAAGAAGCAGGAAAAAATATTAAATATATAATTGAAAATATTAACTATCTGTTTTTCGGGGATAAAATAATTAGTATGTAAAATGTACATATAGATCTTTAATATAACATTCCTGACGACAGTAAATATTACTTTGTATTTCACTGACTGTGATATCAGATAATTTGATAAGAAGCATTAAAACATTAGTTGATAGCTTTTCTCATAATCCAAGTAATACTCAGGTCAAATAAAAACTGAAAAAGATGACGACATAACATTTTAAAGTAAGTAAATGACAGAATACTGTAGGCAATGCTATTTTTGTTTTTGTATAGAAAACACATTAATATCTCGAGGAATATTTTTTGACAGCAAGTGATATTCTTAAACTATATTAGGGTTAAATATCAGTTCCGGATTTCTTAACCTATAACTAACTTACTGTAAACATTTTACATATTTAACTCTAGTTTTATTTGGAAATGATTACAAAGTTTACGAAACTTCCTTGAAATACGCGTAGATCCTTAAGGCATCATAAAAAATTTAATTCTCTCATTTTTAGATTTCATGTCAAAAATTCACCCACAAAAATCAATTACAAAACCTTAAAAGCGTTAATTCCAATAGTAATTGCACTAAAATTATCCTAAAAATGTAATATATATCCCTTTTAAAAATGATTTCGGGAATCATAAGTAATTCAAAACACCACAGTTTCTATAGATGGTTTGTTTTATATGTTAATAAAACTATAAATAATATTAAAATTCAATTTTGAAGGAATATCAATAAAAAAGGTTAGTCGTAGAAATAAATGGCCCGTAATACCGCACTCAGATGAGCCACGGTTCACAGGTTAACGATACGCCTGAACTGTCGTCTGCGAGATTTTAATGATGCATTTCCTTCAGCAATATGTGCAGAGGGCCATATATAACTACAGCAGCAATTTAAATTATTTTAAAGGAAGGAACGTACTTCCATGAATGTGCCAATTAAATTAGGATTGCAACTGTAATTATAAGAAATAATCGTACATTTTCAAGATGTAAGAAATTTTCAATTTCTGATTACACTTTTTAGTTGGCAATTTGTAATTTGTAAGTTATATATTTAAATATATTATTTCAGACATTTAAGACTCGTATTCACTGGTTTTTGTATGAATAATGTATCTATGCAGGTATTGTATTTAAAGTCAATTGATTGAATTTAATAGGTCAATTAAATAGACAACGCGATGGCCTTAAATAAATCATAGAGATAACCACAAGCTTTGTGTGAGTTTAAAATTAAATGGTTAGCTGTCTTGGCTTTTAACAAGTCCACTCCACACAACTACTTTGTCACATGATACGCTTTTACAAAGCAGCAATAAAGTTAAGATCCTGTAACATTAAGTCCCAGTTCACCTTCCTGTTAGTCCAGCATCTTAAATCTGATGCAGTGTTTGTTTTGACCTTCTTCGTCGCTGATTATTTTTTTATCCCTTCAATATAAGATTCCAGGAGTCTGTGATATTTCAGAGGCTGCACTTAACTGTAGCTAAACTCAAGATTATCATTGAATCAAACCTTACCACTAGACCTACTTTATATGTAGAATCCTCCGAGCTTTGCGATCATGTCTAAAACATCTTAGGGCACTTTATTGTGTACTTGATGAGACAATTAGAATACCTCTTTACCTATATTGCACTCTATTTTGTAGTCTAGGGGTCTTAGATGTGCAAATGACGTAAAGAGTTCGTTTTGAGCTTCTCGCCGCCGACTTTTTTTGGATCTCTTTAGACGAACATGTCTACAGATTCCAATAGTCAAGTCTGTGACAGTGTCACACTGTACAGGATTTAAAGCCAGTATCCACATTGAATACATCAATTATTTTTATATCTAACATATATATAATTTGTAAAACATATACTATGAAATAAGTCAAAAACCACTATGATCTCATACACATACGCAAGAGATAACAACGCTAATTTTTGTTCAAAGACAGATTTTTTTACCCGATAATTTCATATAGGGTATACATATATATATATATATATATATATATATATATATATATATATATATATAATATATATAAATATATATATAATATATGTTTATATTTAAAATATAATATCAAAATAGATGTAACTGTTTAATGGAATCACATGGTTATAATAAGAAAAGGAGTTACACATAAGTATCATGAGTTTATAAAGTATCGTGAAGTGAGGTTTAGTCATATTCCATACTCTATTCAACTGAAGGATAATAGCATCGCACTTACGGTATAGTTATGTCTCAATAAATACATTTAAAACTTGTGTTTTAGTGATTTTATCTCATTTCTGTTCAAATAAGTTAGATCACGTTGTAGTTGATCCTAAGAAGGACATTATTATTATTATATAAATTTAAATATCCCATCCTTGTAATCGGAATTCTGATTATCCTATATATATATATATATATATATATATATATATATATATATATATATATATATATATATATATATAAACGCAAATGTGACAGATACGGCCAAATACAAAATAATTGAGTCGTAAAAAGTGAGGGTTCTGTGGTGTAATGGTAGCACATTCACCCGGCAAGTGAGAGATCCGGGTTCGAGTCCCGGCGGAGCAAGTAATGTTTGTAATTCAATGTTTATATATATATATATATATATATATATATATATATATATATATATATATATATATATATATATATATATATATAGGATATATGTGTGCGCGCGCGCGTGTGTGTGTGTGTGTGTGTGTGGGATTATGTAACATTTTAGAGAATCGCAAGACCTTGGTTTTGTACAGAATTAAAAAAGGGGAAACAATTTTGAAATTATAATTTATATTTCATGGACAATATAGAACTTTATTGACAACGTTGAACTTTTTGTACGTTGGAGTAATTCTTTTAGATTCCCAAATCACTAGAATACTAATAATTTAAAATCTCTTTATTGAAAAAAACGGTAGAGCAGCTGCGGCACGCAGGGTTGGGATTATACGGTTGGGCTGATATGTGTAAGACTTAATGATGGCCCTACCTTGGAATATCTTTACACTGTGGCAACATTTTACGACTGCAGCAATTAAACATTATTTTCAGTTATTTTGAGTATTAATATATTATGAACTAAATGTGATTTTAAAAGTATACTTGAACATAATATTGATAAGAAAATATTGAGAAACCTATTTGTTTGCAAATGTTCATTGTTTGTTGCACTTGTGAGCACAAATGTTAATTTACTATGCACGTGTTCCAGGTGAATTAAAAAAAATAGTGAATCTAATACAAATCTATTTACGATAGTCTTGGAGGTAAGATCCAACTTGCATTATATACACACATAACCTGGAATTTCTTGAAATCGATAGAGGATTTTTTGTTTAAGAAAGAAATTCATGTTTGTTATGAGTTCAGGTGTATTTCTTTTGGTTTGATACACTTTAATCCCACCATCAGAAATATAAAACATAAAATCACCGTCAGAAAACTAGATAAATAAATTAAGCACTCCCATTGTAGTTGGTTAGGTGGTGCGAATATAACATTTATTTTCTGTCTTAATGTTGATTTTAAATGGGTTAAACCAAACATATAAAGTGTGAAAAAATAATTATTTCATGTTTTTAAACCCTTATTCTCCCATTTTGGCCTCCATCATAACTAGTGAAGATATTGTTCGAGTTCTTTTTTTTGGGGAAATGTAACTATCAGTTTTAATTCAAATCAGATTGTGTATTTATACAATGCATATTAGCTCTCACCTCCTGTGCTATGACCGAATAATTAATATTTTTAGATAATGTTGTACAACTTCGACGTTTGCATAAATAATGGTTTTGGAGACGAAACTAGATAAAATATTTTAAGTTAGTCTAATTGAAAACCTCAAGTTTAACCAGTGACACGATGATAACGAAGCGCTAGGTTACCGTGACATTTACCAACCCCACTCCGCGACCACTTTGTCACTTGATGCGCTTTTACACGAGGATACTCAATAGCGGTCTTGTGTTAAGGGTTTTACAGTTAATTTGACAAGAATCTTTCAAATAGGAGAACCTACTTCTCATAAGTAGAAGTAATTAAACCTTTTATGAAATATAAATAATAACTTTATAGTAGATATCGTATAATTTAACAAAGATGGAGTGGTTGGAAATTATTTAAAGTTTTAGACCTCCAGTCAGTACACGAATACTACTTGCAAGTCAATATAAAATGACACATGATAGTATTGGATTCAAAACATGTTTATTATTGAAATTTAAATATCATGAAGGTATTTTAAATTGTTAAGTGGGGAGATGTCTGCCCCCATCTTTACACTGGGGTATCGTAATCACTGTAAGACACCACTCTGTAAAATCTTTAGCTGTGGAATGACATGCATTCTGAACCTTTGTGAGTATCTTATCCTCTGACACCAAGAACTCCCAGCATCTAGGAAACACTGATCTCTCGAGTAATGCTCTAGTATATATTATTACAACAAACATCGAATATTACATTTCATCGATAGGATATACAAGCCTCTGGGACCATCTTATTTTAAGGAGTCTAAAGATTTTAAAAAGACCAGCTTGTTGGTAAGGCCATCGTGTCCAAATTTTCTAAAGAAAAAGTTTATGAATAATTGTACCACATTATCTGAAGATCTAATCTTTATTACCTCTTTTAGACGTGCAATTATTTTAATACATATGAACATGTCTTCAGCTAATAAAACAGCTGAAACATACCTAATATCAATGCTATTTAAAATTACTTTATAGATTTCCATAGAAACGACAAGGAAAATTTTGGAGGTATTTAATTTTTTTATGGTTCAGCTTCCTTTTTCAAAAGTACCTACTCGCAGTAAGCCTGAGTACCACCACCAGGAACAGGATGCGATGGGGAGGAGCAGGACCAGTGCCAAAAACTACATGGATAAGTTTCTTTTATTATTTAGAAATATCAGCTGCCGCTCTCTTCCTATATCTTGTTACCCAAAGTAGTTTACATCCTAGTTTTAGCGACTATTAATCATAACACTAACCACTAGAAAATATCATAAGTTGTAAAATCTCAATTAAAATAAAAAAGAAATTTATATTTAATTTGAATTAGGTATCCATTCTCGTTTTTGTAAATATAATATTTTACAAGTTACATTTATTTGTACAATCAGATAGATACTGATAAATCTTTCGAAAAATTTGACTAGGAGAGAGGTAATTGGGCCTGCTTTTAAATAGTTGATAAAAATAAATACTTGTTAATTATCTTTAACAGCAATCTTTCTTAAATTTACATAAGCTAAAGATAGAAAATTCAAGTAAATTAGTATATGCTAGGTAACTAAGTTTAACATTCTTAACTAAATCACGTAAAATTATTGAACCCGTGACAGATACCCTTGTTAGATGGCACCTAACAAACATAGTTGGTATAATGAAATATTTGTATAAAATTATAAATCATTCCGATTCTTCAAAAGTGCCTCATTGACTGTATGACATTTTTTCCATAAAACAGTATGATTCGTTCATATCCGTGTCTGTGAGAGGAGGGGAGCTCCACCCAGCGCGTTTTGTTAGTTGGCATCTCGAAACCTGACCTATTGCGTTGTACAGTTTTTAGACGGCATCTACACCCGTAACCAATGCCGTTAGTGTTTTTTCGTTTACGCGTGTCAGTGTCAACACTATGTTTATTTTATCAATATTGTGATAAGTATGTGTGTGTGTGTGTGTGTGGTGTGTGTGTGTGTTTTTCTTTTTAACAAACATTTTTCTGCTATTTATTGTAGGTATTTAGTTTATTGATATTATAATTTAAATGACAAAAAACATTTAGATAGAATTATCCTTAGTTGAATTAAAAAGGTTAAAGAAGATTGTTCCCCCATTTATTGCAGTGTCAATAAATCTCATGCTCCATCAGAGCTTTCTA